>NC_053491.1:339656267-339668767 GCF_905171775.1 Rana temporaria
CCTACTTACAAAACAGATTACACTCCAAGGCAACAACCAAAACTCCATACGAGCTATGGCACAGTCGAAAACCAAGCATAGGACACCTCAAGGTATTTGGAAGCAAAGCTTTTGCTTACATTCCGGGAGAAAAGCGCAGCAAGCTCCAGAATCGAGCAATTGAAGGTGTCTTTGTTGGTTATGCCGACAACACCAAAGGATATAGAATCATAGACCCGAAGACCGATAAAGTGACAATCAGCAGCAGCGTAACATTTATCGAGGACCCGAGAAATGAAGTAACGGAGCCAGCCATGCCAAGAGCAGAAGAACCAAATAACGCTGAGCAGGTTTTCTTTCCCATGGAACGAACCCCCGAAAGTGATACTGTGTCACAGAAAAGACTGGAACAAACTGAACCAGCTAATGACGCTGAACCAAGACGCTCAGTGAGGGAAAACAAAGGTAAACCCCCCAACAGACTCTCGTACAAAGTAGAAACATCCTGCGTAAGAGAACCCACTTGTTGGAAAGACATAACACAACTCCCAGAGAGGGAAGCCAAGAGATGGATAAAGGCAGCTGAGGAAGAAATCATCTCACTACAGGACACGCAGGCTTGGGTACTAACGCAACTGCCGGCCAAAAAGAGGGCAATTGGGTGTAAATGGACTTTCAAGGTCAAGTACAACACTGATGGCACAGTTGAGAGATATAAAGCGAGACTCGTAGCCAAAGGATACTCCCAAAAATATGGAGAAGACTACGATGAGACATTTGCCCCAGTCGTCAAACATACCACAATCAGAGCTCTACTCACAGTTGCAACTACAAAACAAATGCTAGTAAAGCACTTTGATGTAAAAACCGCTTTCCTACACAGTGACTTAACAGAAGACATCTACATGGAGCAACCAGAGGGCTTTGTAGACCCACAAAAGCCAGAACAGGTGTGTAAACTTAAGAAGGGGATCTACGGGCTCAAGCAAGCAGCCAGAGCATGGAACATGAAGATTAATGAGGCGCTTTTGAGAGAATCCTTTCAGAGGAGCAAGGCCGATCCCTGCCTATACACCAAGAAACTAAATGGTAGGTGGATCTTTGTACTCATTTATGTAGATGATCTGTTAGTATGTTATGAGCAAGAAGGGGATTGTTCCAGACTGCTGGAGGTCTTAAACATGGACTTTGAAACAAAAGATCTAGGTGATGTCAAACACTTCCTAGGCATGCAGATAGAAAGAGAAGAAGATGGTAGTTTTCTTATTAACCAGAGTCACAAAATACAGGAAGTAATTGAAACTTTTGGGCTCAATGATGCCAAACCAGTCAACTCGCCTATGGAGACAAATTATCTTAAAGAATTAAACAACTCAATTAACCCCTTGCAAAATGACTCACAATTCAGAAGGGCAATGGGGAAGTTACTATACATAGCTACAGTGGCAAGGCCTGACATAGCTACAGCAGTGGGATTCTTATGCAGAAAAGTATCCCAGCCAACCCAGATGGACTGGAACGCAGCAAAAAGGATCATACGCTATTTGAAGGGAACAATAGACTTTAAACTGAAATTTTCATCTACAGGGAAGAGTGGTCTGACTGGATATGTGGATGCAGACTGGGCAGGTGACCCCAGTGATCGGAAATCCACCAGTGGACACCTGTTTCTATTTAAAGACGGTCTGATCAGCTGGACCACCAGAAAACAGTCCACAGTGACACTGTCCTCCACCGAAGCAGAATACGTGGCCGCATCACAAGCAGGGCAAGAGGTAATCTGGTTGAGACAATTGCTGGAAGATCTAGATCAGATCCAGAAAGATTCCACGCCAATCTATGAGGACAACCAAGGATGTATAGCACTCGCACAGACAGAGCGGATAAACCCGAGAACCAAACACATAGACGTGAGATATCACTTCTTAAGAGACTTGCAAGAGCAAGGACAGATGGATCTACAATACTGTCCCACTGAGGAAATGTTAGCAGACATCCTTACTAAGCCTTTGCCTGCAAAGAGACATATGGATCTAACAAGAAGAATCGGTTTGTCTAATTAAGCACTTCACAATGAGAAGGGGTGTTGGAGACTGAACATTGTTTCATGCTATGTTATACATTGCTTGGTTTATTTCCCTGTGTATTTGGAGTATGTCCACTAGATGTCACTATACACAGATAGTCTATCATAATGTTCTTTGTGTTAACTATCTGTTACTGCATCTTTCCTGTTATCTATGGTTGTTGTTTTTCTATATCTTGTGTGCTAACATGAGCACCATGCTCTCTGCTGTATGTCTCTTCAATACAAATGAATCCAAGTAAACTACAGCCATCCATATATGTCTGATTATTCTTTGCATCATCTGCACCAGCCAACAGGGTTAAAGTCAGTCATTAGGGCTGCATAATAGGTGGAGACACGTTTAGTGGGATCTGGCTGTCTAAGCAGTTTTTCCAACGGGGGCAGGTCAGTGGGATCATCCAGGGAGCCAAACTGGGCATGGATAGCGTGCCTGAGCTGGTAGTAAAAAAATAGGTACGATCTTGGTAGATCGAAGTCTAAACGTAGCTGAGAAAAAGATTTAAAGCCCTGAGCATTGTACAGGTGGCATAAATATTTAACCCCCTTGGAGTACCAGCGATTGGGATCAGGAAGGGAGTATAGTTCCTGCAGATTAGGGTTAAACCACAGGGGGTTGTTGGGAGATTACAGCCAGGTGTGCCTGGATACTTTTGTGACAATATAACGGAAAGAGGAAAGGGAAGTGGCAAGTAGGGAGGTTCCGGGGCGATCGGGGACCCGGCTTCTGTAGATAATATTATGTAGGGTTTCCAGGGAAGATGCGATGGCTCCCTCCGTGGAAGTACAGGCATTGGCCGGAATCGGGCACAGCCAATCGTGGATGTGCACCAACTGGGATGCCAAATAATATAGAAAGAAGTTGGGAAATGCCAGGCCTGCCAAGTGCGCTGGCAACCGTAGTGTTTCAAGTGCTACCTTGGGGAAGCCACCCTTCCACAGGAAAGTAGTATATATTAAATCTATGGGCTGCATTCAGATACATCAGCGTATCTGTCCGCCCGGCGTAACGTATCTGAGATACGTTACGCCGCTCTAACTTTGGGCGCAAGTTCTTTATTCATTTTTACTGTTATCTGTGTCCCTGGTGGGGCATTTCACCCTTTCTATTTGTCCTAGTAACTGTTGTCACTGAAACTAAACAGGAAGGAAAATCCAAAAACATTTAAATTAACTTCAGAAGAGAAATAAAGAAGAAATCTTCCAATGGCAATACATGTTGTATAACTGTCCAATTGAGGTTTGAGAGATTACCTTTCTTTTCCTTTAATGTCTTTTAAACAAGAAGTAAAGGAAATTTTTCCAAATGGGAAACAAACAATAGGAAAAAATCTTTTGGGTTTAACCAATTGCCGACCGCTGCCAGTAGATAGACGTCGGCAGAATAGCTGGTGTGCGCTAAGGGACATATGGGGACATTGCATTGAAATTCCCGCCGCAAGCTTCGTGACCGTGCCCGCGGGACTCGTGGACTCTATGTCTGCCGGTGTCCCGCGAACGTGTCACGGAGCTGCAGAACAGGGGAATGCCTGTGTAAACAAGGCATGTCCCTGTTCTGCCTAGTGACAGGACACTGATCTACTGCTCCCTGGAACATCGGGAGCAGTGATCAGTGTTGTGTCAAATGATGAGAAATCCGTACATCAAATTCTTTATAATAAACTCTAAAATCTTGTGTTTAACCACTTCAGCCCCCGACCATATTGCTGGTCAAAGACCACTGCGTCGTTTTAACTGACAATTGCGCGGTCGTGCGACGTGGCTCCCAAACAAAATTGGCGTACTTTTTTCCCCACAAATAGAGCTTTCTTTTGGTGGTATTTGATCACCTCTGCGGTTTTTAGTTTTTGCTATATAAACAAAAATAGAGCGATAATTTTGAAAAAAAATAATATTTTTTACTTTTTGCTATAATAAATATCCCCCAAAAATATATAAAAAAAACTATTTTTTTCCTCAGTTTAGGCCGATACGTATTCTTCTACATACTTTTCATTAAAAAAAATATCGCAATAAGCGTTTATTGATTGGTTTGTGCAAAAGTTATAGCATTTACAAAATAGGGGATAGTTTTATGGCATTTTTATTAATATTTTTTTTTTACTAGTAATGGCTGCGATCAGCGATTTTTATCGGTACTGCGACATTATGGCGGACACTTTTGACACATTTTTGGGACCATTGGCATTTTTATAGTGATGTGTGCTATAAAAATGCATTGATTACTATAAAAATGCCACTGGCAGGAAAGAGGTTAACACTAGGGGGCGAGGAAGGGGTTAAGTATGTTCCCTGGGTGTGTTCTAACTGAAAGGGGAGTGGGACTGACTAGGGGAAATGACTGATCGCTGTTCATACATTGTATGAACAGACAATCAGGCATTTCTCCCCCTGACAGGACCGGGAGCTGTTTGTTTACACACACAGCTCCCGGTTCTCGCTCTGTAACGAGCGATCGCGGGTGTCCGGCGTTGATTGCGCCAGGCACGCGCGTCGGCGTCAAGGGCGAGCGTGGGGGGGCCTCCAGCGGCGCGCGCGCCCCTATTCGCTGCTTGGCGAGATGACGTATAGCTACGTCATCTCGCCCAGCATTGCCGACCTGCCGCCGTATAACCGGCTGGTCGACAAGCAGTTAACCTCTACTTTATTGAATTTGTTAATTTCAAATGCCAGTATAATGGAAAAAAAAAAAACACTTATTTTTGTACATTGATTCTTTGTGTTGGGGGTATGGCAGGCATCTGTCTTTTGCCTACATACTTTATATTTAAAGGCGTCCCTCTCTATCATGTCAGAAGTTTGGGAGGTATGTATGTGCAGAAAGAGCTTGAACTATACCTGCCCACAAGATGAAGGAATGAAAATCCATACTTTTCTCAGGGTACTATCAACCTGTTGCCGGAGGCACTTGTGCAAAGCAGTGTCAAGTGACATATTCACAAATATATAGAAGAGACATGATTTAAATAATATGATTGCTTTTAAAGCGCAGTTCCACCCATTTAAAAAGTCAGCAGCTACAAAAAGTGTAGCTGCTGACTTTTAATATTCAGACACTCAACTGTCCCAGAGTCCAGCGATGTGGGCGTACGAAGCCCCGCTCCTCTTCCCATCTTTTCCACGACACTGGAATTCTAACTGTGGGCGCCCGGCTGTGGCTTCACAGCCGGGAGCGCACTGTGCATGTGCGAGCCACGCTATGAATGGCCAAGCAATCTTCTGGGACCTGTGACATGTCCCAGAAGATTGGAGGTGAGGGGGGAGAGGTGATCTTCCTTTCCGGGACCAGGGGAGGAAGTGGGAGCTGGGTGCCTCTAATACAGGGTACCCGCTCCTCCCCCAAAAATAAATTACATGCCAAATGTGACATGTCAGGGGGTCACCTGCACTTAAAGCGGAAGATCCATTTTTGGCCTTTGGCTTTAAAGGTGTTGTAAAGGTTTGTTTTTTATTTTCTAAATAGGTTCCTTTAAGCTAGTGCATTGTTGGTTCACTTACCTTTTCCTTCGATTTCCCTTCTAAATGTTTTTTTCTTTGTCTGAATTTCTCACTTCCTGTTTCTCCTCAGTAAACTTGCCACCATCATCTGGCTGGGGGTTAGTCAGCCAGAACAGCTTACTGAGGAGGAACAGAAAGTGAGAAATTCAGGCAAAGAAAACAAAGAAAAAAAAACATTTAGAAGGGAAATCGAAGGAAAAGGTTAGTGAACCAACAATGCACTAGCTCAGTGTTTCTCAACCTTTTTCTAGTCGGGGCACCCTTAAAAAGTATTTTCAGTCTTGAGGCACCCCAGTCCATGGCTTGGTTCACATTACGGTGTGTCGCAGAACACGCGCAAAATCATGCTCATTCCTAACACACAGACAAATGCTTTGCTCTTTAGGGGTACCATTATTTCTTAATACCCCCACACATTGGAAAACGTGGGGTGCTTTTGCTGCAGTGCAATTTAAAAAAAAAAAGTTTGAGGACTTGTTTCCCTGCATTTTTGTGGGTACGGAAATGAATGGACTGCCCTACATGCAGCTACACAGATGTGAACCAAGGGCTTGTTCACATGTCATAGGGGCGGTAAAACCACATGGTTGAGCTGTTTGTACCACCCCCAACTTCTCCACCTTTAGCTGCTGAGGGTGTTCACATGCTGTGGCTGCAACTGGATGTATACCGAGGGTGAATGGGGCTGCACTGCAACTACCCCGCAACTGTGTGCATTGCAGGGTTGCGGTGTAGTGATGGGGCTTTTATGGGCTTAAAACAGGTGGTAAAGAGGCAACATAATGCCTCTGTACCGCCTGTCAAATGCCTCTGAAAAGCGATCTGTGCATGGATTCCTTTTCAGAGGAGCAGCAGTCCTTGCTGCTATCAAACAAGCCCTAAAAAAGCCTTTCTGATGGTACAGGAATGGGGGGGGTCAGGATTAAAAGTAACACATACATACAGACACATGCTTACACACACACACACACACACACATACACACATATATACACATGCACACACATACAGACAGACACTCACATGTGCAGACACACATGTATAAAGCCATTTTAAAATGAATCTAGCTTCTAGCTCAGTACCTTTCCAGATTCCTCATTCAGCTGGTTACTGCACTCTAGGGGGAAGCAGAGAGCACAGCACACTCCTCTGCACCATGGGCCAGATTCACAAATGAGATACGACGGCGTTTCTCCTGATACGCCGTCGTATCTCTGTTTCTATCTATGCGACTGATTCATAGAATCAGTTACACATAGATATCCCTAAGATCCGACAGGTGTAATTGTTTTACACTGTCGGATCTTAGGATGCAGTACCGCGGCCCGCCGCTGGGGGGAGTTTGCGTCGTAAACCAGCGTCGGGTATGCAAATTAGGAGTTACGGCGGATCCACGATGGTTTTTCGCGTTCGCTACGTCGTCCGTAGTCAAGTTTCCCGTCGCAAAGTTAGTCGTTTTTTTTGGTGCCCTAACTTTAGTCAGCAAGTGTATTGCTGTCTAAAGTATGGCCGTCGTTCCCGCGTCGAAATTCAAAATTTAACGTCGTTTGCGTAAGCCGTCCGGGAATACGGAAGTACGCTATGCGCGTCGCCGTTCAAAAAAATTACGTCACGGCGCGCAAAGCACGGCGGGAGTTAGGAAACGGAGCATGCGCAGTAGGTCCGGCGCGGTAGCGCGCCTAATTTAAATGGCACACGCCCATTTGAATTGGCCCGCCTTGCGCCGGAGGCCGCGGGCGTAGTTTTCATCGCAAGTGCTTGGTGAATCAGGCACTTGCGATGAAAAATTGCGGCGGTGTAACTTATCTGGGATAGGTTACGCCGCCGCGATTCTACGTGAATCTGGCCCTTTACTTTCACTTTTGAAGCCGACAGAGCTTCTCACAGATCGACAGGAGAGCTCATCTGACTGCCTTCTCTCCACTGACCCCGCGGCACACCTGAGAACCTCTGGCGGCACACCAGTGTGCCCCGGCACACTGGTTGAGAAAGGCTGCACTAGCTTAAAGGAATTTATTTTGAAAATAAAAAATGAACCTCTACAACCCCTTAAGCCATCCTTGAAAGATTTATTTGAATTATTCTCCTTATGGCAAACAAATGCTAGATGCTACTACGTATATGCAATAAGTTCCCGAACATCTCATATCCGTAGTACACAGGGTAGGCTGTGGCTTTATATAAGTCAGTCTCACGCTGAAAGTCTGCAGTACTAGACAGATCGAAATTCACTGTGAATAATGTGGCTTCCTGTTATCTGGTGACTTAGTCTTGTGACTGTAGTTTAGCACAGGCTTTCATCTATGTTATCACAGGTCAATGATCCATTCACCCCGAGTAGCTGAGTATGAATAACTCACATACATATTGTAAATAGCAATTGTTTCACTGTTGGGTTTTAATGTTGCTCAACCAGTCCATGGAATTGTACTACCCAGATTGACCTCACTTTTCTCTGTTGATGTTAGGCAGTCTGTGATTGGGCAATGAAAGTAATCTCTCTCTTCATGTGTCAGCATGTTCTTGTCATCAGAACCTAACTGGCCTTTCATGCTGGCCCCTTCCCCTACTCATCCTAAAACATCCACAGCAACAACTGGTGGGAGAGGAGGGAAGCCGGCAGTGCTGTGGGGGGAAAGAAGGGGAGCCAGATCAGTAGGGGGAATCTGTTCTGCACAGGGTGATTAGGGTGTGCCTGGGCACACCTTGAACACCCTGTGCGCATGCCTATGCAGACTACATAGTTTCTGAGCCTGTCTCCGCACTCATCACATTATCTCATTCAGCCTTGTCAAGAGCAAATGACCCAACTGGTGACTCCACAGGCCACTACCTTTTTTATTTTACAACCCACACATCTCTTATAACTGGGAGGACACAGATTTATAAATTTTTGTTGGCCATCCGGCTACATAGTGTATGTTTATACATTGTATCAGGTGTAGCAGCACATATAAAATAAAGAAGCAATTGTATAGAAAGAAAAAATGGTATCCGATATTGTATTCAGGGCCGGTGCTAGCGTAGGGCAACATGGGCACTTGCCTTACGGCACACCAGGGAACAGGGCGGAAAATTGAGGTTGCCACCTATCCGGTTTTGACCCAGACAGTACAGGTTTAGGAGGCTGTGCCCAGGTTTCCCTTTGCCTCACACCCGGACACCATTTCCAGCTGAAAGGGGGTACCATGGGGCCTCCTTTTTGGAGCCCCAGCACGCAGGGGGATCGGAGCAGTGGGCGGGGGAAGCAATTACAGAGCAATTAAAACATAAGCGAGAGAGAAGCGACAGGCAGCTGCTGGTGCGGAAGTTTTTAATAAAATAAATGCTTAAAAACAATCCACTCACTCTTCATGTTAGAGCTGTAGGCATGTCAGTCTGTAAAGTCCCATTCTCCCCTCCGATCCACGCTGCTGTTTCACTGAATCGCTGGAGGAAGCCAAGGATACAGAGCCGTGGAGATCGGAGGGGAGAATGGGACAGCCGACTGTGTACAGTGCGTGCCGGGGGGGGGGGGGGGGGGGGGGGCATCAAAATGCACCTTCGCCTGAGTTGGCAAAAATCCTTGCACCGGCCCTGATTGTATTGCATAGGTCATTTTGTATCTTGTGTGTGTCCTCTTGGTATCCTATCTCTCAACTCCACTCCCAACCTGCTAACAAGCGGGGTACTCTTGCCACTAAACAGCGGAGGGTATATCACAGTGTCCATACAAATTAACTGTTGGGTACAACAAAACAAAGTAGTTAGCCACTGCAGATCCGAATACCACAAGATTACGCACATCCCTTCAGTGTAACTTATACATGGAGTGCTGTCACACAATTCCCTTCAGTCACACACACCATCCATTGGGGCCCCTACCTAATTACACACAGTCTCCTAAAGCGGTAGTAACCCACCAAATGTTTTTTTTTTAAACCTGCAAGGTAAAGTTATAATGTGCTAGTATGCATCACATACTAGCACATTATGTGAAAACTTACCTTAAGCAAAGCCCACCAGTGGCATGCTGTCAGAGCTGAGAGGGCTTCCATCTTCGCCTGCATAAGTGAGAACCCTGGGTGACATCTAAGCCTTCTGACACAATGACAAGGTGCAGCACTGTCACACCATCTTTCTCCAAACGTGAGTGCCACTTTAGAGGATATTAGAAGAGGCTAATATCAGGAGAGGTTCAGAAATTTGCATTTACAATATATATATATATATATATCTGTGGCGGCCTGTCCATAAGGGGGCAGGGGCACCGCCCCCCTAATCCATGTGCCCAGCCCCTAATCTACATGCAGGGCGCCAGATGCATGGATTTCAATGTGGTTTCTTTCTTGTTTTTTGAAGAACATTAATAAAGCCTGAGGTTTGAATTGGCTTAAAAAAAGGGTGGGCTCAGGGTGCAGAGCACTGCATCCTGAGCCAACCCAGTTGTGTGACAGAAGCAAATTAATATTCACTATTGTCTTCCTGATTTTACTCCCGGACAATTGGCTGAGAGGAGAACCAATCGTATTGGCCGCTGAGGAGGAGGAGACACAGGGTGAAACCGCCGAGGATCACGTGCTGCCCGTGACCTAGATGGGTTAAGTGCAGGGCTGGTGGGCTGATGAGTGATAGGAGGGGGGTTTCACTGATCAATGACCAACTGCAACCGAACGGTGGAGTGGGTTGGGCAGTTTGTTTGTGTGTGTATATATATGTGTGTTTTATTTGTTTAAAAAAAATTCAAAGCTGTGTTAACCACTTGCCGACCGCCACACACATTTATACGTAGACAGATTGCCACTCCTGGGCAGAAGGACGTATATATATATATGTGTCCCCTTTAAGGGAGCTCCGTGAGCCCGACCTTGGGTCCCGCGGGCTCGATCGCCACAGGGATACCTGCAATCATCTCGCGGTGAGGAAGAACGGGGAGATGCTGATGTAAACAAGCAGCGGTGATCACTGTTGTCACACACAGCCCATCCCCCCTACAGTTAGAACACATCCCTAGGCACACTTAACCCCTACAGCGCCACCTAGTGGTTAACCCTCTTCACTGACAGTGTAATTTTCACAGTAATCAGTGCATTTTTATAGCACTGATCGCTGTATAAATGACAATGGTCAAAAAATTAAAAATATTGTTGTTTTTTTTCAAAATTGTTGCTCTATTTTTGTTTATAGCACAAAAAATCTTAGGATGCAATACTTCGGCCGACGCTGGGTGGAGTTTGCGTCGTTTTCCAGCGTCGGGTATGCAAATGAGCTTTTACGGCGATCCACAAAGGTTTTCACGTTTGTTACATCGTCGCTAGTCGTTTTTTACCGTTGCAAAGTTAAGCCTGCTTTAACATGGCTTAACTTTAGATGAGCCATGTTAAAGTATGGCCGTTGTTCCCGGGTCGAATTAAATTTTTTTTTTTTTTTGCGTAAGACGTCCGGGAATACGAAAGTACGTTACACACGTCGCCGTTCAAAAAAATTACGTCACTTCGCGCAAAGCATGGCGGGAATTTCAAAACGGAGCATGCGCAGTACGTCCGGCGCGGGAGAGCGCCTAATTTAAATGGTACACTCCCCATTTGAATTAGGCGGGCTTGCGCCGGACGCCTTTACGTTACACCGCCGTAAGTTTACACGCAAGTGCTTGGTGAATCAGGCACTTGCGCTGAAAACTTGCGGCGGTATAACGTATAGACGATATGTTACACAGCTGCACTTATATGTGAATCTAGCCCAATGTTTTTATGGTACTTAGTTACTTATCTTCAACTCATAGTTTTAATAGATTTTATTCAGAGCAGTGGCAATACATGTCTCGCCAACAACAACATATAAACATCGTAAGTCTAGGCTGGTATCACATTTTACATTTGTTGTCCTGACTTATTTCAGGCACCTGCAGCTTATCTGGGGAGCATCAGGTGACTTCTGGCAGGCCCAATGGGGGAAGCTGCACAGATACTATGGTGGAAATGAATTAGCCTTATACTGTTTAGGTGAGTAATCATACAACTTCATTATGTAGTAGTATGTCTTGAGTTTACTTATATGCAGGGGGAGCTCAACTCCAGGGCAGATTGAAAACATAATTTAATGTAGTTATGTAATAACTAAAATATTAATGTATTGTTGAATGCGACTAATGCATTCTTGAATTTGTCTTTATGATACACTCTGAACAAATAGAGCTCAGCAGCATGCAAATAAGCTGACAAAGAACACAGAGGTGGATTTATCAAAGGCAAATAAATTATGTAATTTGCAAGTGCAGTTGCACTCATATTTTCCCCAGATCTTAGTAAATGTGTAAACAAAAATGCTTTTTTTTTTTTTTACATTTTCCTTGCACCTGATTGGGTATTCTTTACAAAGTGAAGTTTTAGCATATTTACAAAGGAAAATTAGGGCAACAGCACTTGCAAAGTGCACAGTCTATTTTTCTTTAGTAAATTAACCCCATATTAATAAAAGGAGACCTTATCAGTCCACTACTTCTCCAGCCTGGCTGCGCTATTTGACAGGCCTGCATAAAACTCAGGACACCCTGGACAAAATTACAAATGTGCACAAGTATATTTAGGAAGACTTAAAACTGTTAATCTTATTAAAAGGCAAGAGTGAGAACAACTCTCACCATAATTTTTCTTTCCGGATGCCTCACCAGGGCTCAAGTCCTGAGGGAACGCGTTGGAACGGAGTTCCTGCACTTTTTTCACAGCAGGAACTCTGTTCCCTTTGCAGGACTAGAGCAGCCGAGAGCAGCCGAGCCAATCCTTTACTAAGCGGCGATGCCCAGCTCGAGTCACTTGCTTAAAGTTCTTTCTAAATCCTGCGTTAATTTGCGGAAGACCTCCGCAATGTCTCCTGGGAACAATGACAAAAGCTCCCAGGAGACATTGCGGCATCGAGGAAGTGACGGAATACCCGCACACTACCCGATGAATCCATATAC